>NC_069510.1:87647554-87692554 GCF_027579735.1 Bombina bombina
GATCAGTGGTATCTGCATCAGTATAATAACACTCAGCACTATATAATAACACAGTAGTGACACTGGCACATGGGTATAGCCAGAGGAGGGCTGGTTATAAGATCAGTGGTATCTGCATCAGTATAATAACACCCAGCACTATATAATGACACAGTAGTGACACTGGCACATGGGTATAGCCAGAGGAGGGCTGGTTATAGGATCAGTGGTATCTGCATCAGTATAATAACACCCAGCGCTATATAATAACACAGTAATGACACTGGCACATGGGTATAGCCAGAGGAGGGCTGTTTATAGGATCAGTGGTATCTGCATCCGTATAATAACACCCAGCACTATATAATGACACAGTAGTGACACTGGCACATGGGTATAGCCAGAGGAGGGCTGGTTATAGATCAGTGGTATCTGCATCAGTATAATAACACCCAGCGCTATATAAAGACACAGTAGTGACACTGGCACATGGGTATAGCCAGAGTAGGGCTGTTTATAGGATCAGTGGTATCTGCATCAGTATAATAACACTCAGCACTATATAATAACACAGTAGTGACACTGGCACATGGGTATAGCCAGAGGAGGGCTGGTTATAAGATCAGTGGTATCTGCATCAGTATAATAACACCCAGCACTATATAATAACACAGTAATGACACTGGCACATGGGTATAGCCAGAGGAGGGCTGTTTATAGGATCAGTGGTATCTGCATCAGTATAATAACACTCAGCACTATATAATAACACAGTAATGACACTGGCACATGGGTATAGCCAGAGGAGGGCTGGTTATAAGATCAGTGGTATCTGCATCAGTATAATAACACCCAGCACTATATAATAACACAGTAATGACACTGGCACATGGGTATAGCCAGACAAGGGCTGGTTATAGGATCAGGGGTATCTGCATCAGTATAATAACACCCAGCACTATATAATGACACAGTAATGACACTGGCACATGGGTATAGCCAGAGGAGGGCTGTTTATAGGATCAGTGGTATCTGCATCAGTATAATAACACTCAGCGCTATATAATAACACAGTAATGACACTGGCACATGGGTATAGCCAGAGGAGGGCTGTTTATAGGATCAGTGGTATCTGCATCAGTATAATAACACCCAGCACTATATAATAACACAGTAATGACACTGGCACATGGGTATAGCCAGACAAGGGCTGGTTATAGGATCAGGGGTATCTGCATCAGTATAATAACACCCAGCACTATATAATGACACAGTAATGACACTGGCACATGGGTATAGCCAGAGGAGAGCTGGTTATAGGATCAGTGGTATCTGCATCAGTATAATAACACCCAGCGCTATATAAAGACACAGTAGTGACACTGGCACATGGGTATAGACAGAAGAGGGCTGTTTATAGGATCAGGGGTATCTGCATCAGTATAATAACACCAAGCACTATATAATGACACAGTAGTGACACTGGCACATGGGTATAGCCAGAGGAGGGCTGGTTATAGGATCAGTGGTATCTGCATCAGTATAATAACACCCAGCGCTATATAATGACACAGTAGTGACACTGGCACATGGGTATAGCCAGAGGAGGGCTGGTTATAGGATCAGTGGTATCTGCATCAGTATAATAACACCCAGCGCTATATAATGACACAGTAGTGACACTGGCACATGGGTATAGCCAGAGGAGGGCTGGTTATAGGATCAGTGGTATCTGCATCAGTATAATAACACCCAGCACTATATAATGACACAGTAGTGACACTGGCACATGGGTATAGCCAGAGTAGGGCTGGTTATAGGATCAGTGGTATCTGCATCAGTATAATAACACCCAGCACTATATAATAACACAGTAGTGGCACTGGCACATGGGTATAGCCAGAGGAGGGCTGGTTATAGGATCAGTGGTATCTGCATCAGTATAATAACACCCAGCACTATATAATGACACAGTAGTGACACTGGCACATGGGTATAGCCAGACAAGGGCTGGTTATAGGATCAGTGGTATCTGCATCAGTATAATAACACCCAGCGCTATATAAAGACACAGTAGTGACACTGGCACATGGGTATAGCCAGAGTAGGGCTGTTTATAGGATCAGGGGTATCTGCATCAGTATAATAACACTCAGCGCTATATAATGACACAGTAGTGACACTGGCACATGTGTATAGCCAGACAAGGGCTGGTTATAAGATCAGTGGTATCTGCATCAGTATAATAACACCAAGCACTATATAATAACACAGTAGTGACACTGGCTCATGGGTATAGCCAGATGAGGGCTGGTTATAGAATCAGTGGTATCTGCATCCGTATAATAACACCCAGCACTATATAATGACACAGTAGTGACACTGGCACATGGGTATAGCCAGAGGAGGGCTGGTTATAGGATCAGTGGTATCTGCATCAGTATAATAACACCCAGTGCTATATAATGACACAGTAGTGACACTGGCACATGGGTATAGCCAGAGGAGGGCTGGTTATAGGATCAGTGGTATCTGCATCAGTATAATAACACCCAGTGCTATATAATGACACAGTAGTGACACTGGCACATGGGTATAGACAGAGGAGGGCTGGTTATAGGATCAGTGGTATCTGCATCAGTATAATAACACCCAGTGCTATATAATGACACAGTATTGACACTGGCACATGGGTATAGCCAGAGGAGGGCTGGTTATAGGATCAGTGGTATCTGCATCAGTATAATAACACTCAGCGCTATATAAAGACACAGTAGTGACACTGGCACATGGGTATAGCCAGAGGATGGCTGGTTATAGGATCAGTGGTATCTGCATCAGTATAATAACACCCAGCACTATATAATGACACAGTAGTGACACTGGCACATGGGTATAGCCAGAGGAGGGCTGGTTATAGGATCAGTGGTATCTGCATCAGTATAATAACACCCAGCTCTATACAAAGACACAGTAGTGACACTGGCACATGGGTATAGCCAGAGGAGGGCTGGTTATAGGATCAGTGGTATCTGCATCAGTATAATAACACCCAGTGCTATATAATGACACAGTAGTGACACTGGCACATGGGTATAGCCAGAGTAGGGCTGTTTATAGGATCAGTGGTATCTGCATCAGTATAATAACACTCAGCACTATATAATAACACAGTAGTGACACTGGCACATGGGTATAGCCAGAGGAGGGCTGGTTATAGGATCAGTGGTATCTGCATCAGTATAATAACACCCAGCACTATATAAAGACACAGTAGTGACACTGGCACATGGGTATAGCCAGACAAGGGCTGGTTATAGGATCAGTGGTATCTGCATCAGTATAATAACACCCAGCGCTATATAAAGACACAGTAGTGACACTGGCACATGGGTATAGCCAGAGTAGGGCTGTTTATAGGATCAGGGGTATCTGCATCAGTATAATAACACTCAGCGCTATATAAAGACACAGTAGTGACACTGGCACATGTGTATAGCCAGAGGAGGGCTGGTTATAGGGTCAGTGGTATCTGCATCAGTATAATAACACCCAGCACTATACAATGACACAGTAGTGACACTGGCACATGTGTATAGCCAGAGGAGGGCTGGTTATAAGATCAGTGGTATCTGCATCAGTATAATAACACCCAGCACTATACAATGACACAGTAGTGACACTGGCACATGTGTATAGCCAGAGAGGGCTGGTTATAGGATCAGTGGTATCTGCATCAGTATAATAACACCCAGCAGCTATATAATGACACAGTAGTGACACTGGCACATGGGTATAGCCAGAGGAGGGCTGGTTATAGGATCAGTGGTATCTGCATCAGTATAATAACACTCAGCTCTATATAATGACACAGTAGTGTCACTGGCACATGGGTATAGCCAGAGGAGGGCTGGTTATAAGATCAGTGGTATCTGCATCAGTATAATAACACCCAGCACTATATAATGACACAGTAGTGACACTGGCTCATGGGTATAGCCAGAGGAGGGCTGGTTATAGGATCAGTGGTATCTGCATCAGTATAATAACACCCAGCTGCTATATAATGACACAGTAGTGACACTGGCACATGGGTATAGCCAGACAAGGGCTGGTTATAGGATCAGTGGTATCTGCATCAGTATAATAACACCCAGCGCTATATAATGACACAGTAGTGACACTGGCTCATGGGTATAAGCCAGAGGAGGGCTGGTTATAGGGATCAGTGGTATCTGCATCAGTATAATAACACCCAGCACTATATAATGACACAGTAGTGACACTGGCACATGGGTATAGCCAGAGGAGGGCTGGTTATAGGATCAGTGGTATCTGCATCAGTATAATAACACCCAGCGCTATATAATGACACAGTAGTGACACTGGCACATGGGTATAGCCAGAGGAGGGCTGGTTATAGGATCAGTGGTATCTGCATCAGTATAATAACACCCAGCACTATATAATGACACAGTAGTGACACTGGCACATGGGTATAGCCAGAGGAGGGCTGGCTATAGGATCAGTGGTATCTGCATCAGTATAATAACACCCAGCACTATATAATGACACAGTAGTGACACTGGCACATGGGTATAGCCAGAGGAGGGCTGGTTATAAGATCAGTGGTATCTGCATCAGTATAATAACACCCAGCGCTATATAATGACACAGTAGTGACACTGGCACATGGGTATAGACAGAGGAGGGCTGGTTATAGGGTCAGTGGTATCTGCATCAGTATAATAACACCCAGCACTATATAATGACACAGTAGTGACACTGGCACATGGGTATAGACAGAGGAGGGCTGGTTATAGGGTCAGTGGTATCTGCATCAGTATAATAACACCCAGCTCTATATAATGACACAGTAGTGACACTGGCACATGGGTATAGACAGAGGAGGGCTGGTTATAGGGTCAGTGGTATCTGCATCAGTATAATAACACCCAGCACTATATAATGACACAGTAGTGACACTGGCACATGGGTATAGCCAGAGGAGGGCTGGTTATAGGGTCAGTGGTATCTGCATCAGTATAATAACACCCAGCACTATATAATGACACAGTAGTGACACTGGCACATGGGTATAGCCAGAGGAGGGCTGGTTATAGGATCAGTGGTATCTGCATCAGTATAATAACACCCAGCACTATATAATGACACAGTAGTGACACTGGCACATGGGTATAGCCAGAGGAGGGCTGGTTATAGGATCAGTGGTATCTGCATCAGTATAATAACACCCAGCGCTATATAATGACACAGTAGTGACACTGGCACATGGGTATAGCCAGAGGAGGGCTGGTTATAGGATCAGTGGTATCTGCATCAGTATAATAACACCCAGCACTATATAATGACACAGTAGTGACACTGGCACATGGGTATAGCCAGAGGAGGGCTGGTTATAGGATCAGTGGTATCTGCATCAGTATAATAACACCCAGCACTATATAATGACACAGTAGTGACACTGGCTCATGGGTATAGCCAGAGGAGGGCTGGTTATAGGGTCAGTGGTATCTGCATCAGTATAATAACACCCAGCACTATATAATGACACAGTAGTGACACTGGCTCATGGTATAGCCAGAGGAGGGCTGGTTATAGGATCAGTGGTATCTGCATCAGTATAATAACACCCAGCTCTATATAATGACACAGTAGTGACACTGGCACATGGGTATAGCCAGAGGAGGGCTGGTTATAGGATCAGTGGTATCTGCATCAGTATAATAACACCCAGCACTATATAATGACACAGTAGTGACACTGGCACATGGGTATAGCCAGAGGAGGGCTGGTTATAGGGTCAGTGGTATCTGCATCAGTATAATAACACCCAGCAGCTATATAATGACACAGTAGTGACACTGGCACATGGGTATAGCCAGAGGAGGGCTGGTTATAGGATCAGTGGTATCTGCATCAGTATAATAACACCCAGCACTATATAATGACACAGTAGTGACACTGGCACATGGGTATAGCCAGAGGAGGGCTGGTTATAGGATCAGTGGTATCTGCATCAGTATAATAACACCCAGCACTATATAATGACACAGTAGTGACACTGGCACATGGGTATAGCCAGAGGAGGGCTGGTTATAGGATCAGTGGTATCTGCATCAGTATAATAACACCCAGTAGCTATATAATGACACAGTAGTGACACTGGCACATGGGTATAGCCAGAGGAGGGCTGGTTATAGGGTCAGTGGTATCTGCATCAGTATAATAACACCCAGCACTATATAATGACACAGTAGTGACACTGGCACATGGGTATAGCCAGAGGAGGGCTGGTTATAGGATCAGTGGTATCTGCATCAGTATAATAACACCCAGCACTATATAATGACACAGTAGTGACACTGGCACATGGGTATAGCCAGAGGAGGGCTGGTTATAGGATCAGTGGTATCTGCATCAGTATAATAACACCCAGCACTATATAATGACACAGTAGTGACACTGGCACATGGGTATAGCCAGAGGAGGGCTGGTTATAGGATCAGTGGTATCTGCATCAGTATAATAACACCCAGCACTATATAATGACACAGTAGTGACACTGGCACATGGGTATAGCCAGAGGAGGGCTGGTTATAGGGTCAGTGGTATCTGCATCAGTATAATAACACCCAGCACTATATAATGACACAGTAGTGACACTGGCACATGGGTATAGCCAGAGGAGGGCTGGTTATAGATCAGTGGTATCTGCATCAGTATAATAACACCCAGCACTATATAATGACACAGTAGTGACACTGGCACATGGGTATAGCCAGAGGAGGGCTGGTTATAGGATCAGTGGTATCTGCATCAGTATAATAACACCCAGCACTATATAATGACACAGTAGTGACACTGGCACATGGGTATAGCCAGAGGAGGGCTGGTTATAGGATCAGTGGTATCTGCATCAGTATAATAACACTCAGCACTATATAATAACACAGTAGTGACACTGGCTCATGGGTATAGCCAGAGGAGGGCTGGTTATAGGATCAGTGGTATCTGCATCAGTATAATAACACCCAGCACTATATAATGACACAGTAGTGACACTGGCACATGGGTATAGCCAGAGGAGGGCTGGTTATAGGATCAGTGGTATCTGCATCAGTATAATAACACCCAGCACTATATAATGACACAGTAGTGACACTGGCACATGGGTATAGCCAGAGGAGGGCTGGTTATAGGATCAGTGGTATCTGCATTAGTATAATAACACCCAGCACTATATAATGACACAGTAGTGACACTGGCACATGGGTATAGCCAGAGGAGGGCTGGTTATAGGATCAGTGGTATCTGCATCAGTATAATAACACCCAGCACTATATAATGACACAGTAGTGACACTGGCACATGGGTATAGCCAGAGGAGGGCTGGTTATAGGATCAGTGGTATCTGCATCAGTATAATAACACCCAGCACTATATAATGACACAGTAGTGACACTGGACACATGGGTATAGCCAGAGGAGGGCTGGTTATAGGGATCAGTGGTATCTGCATCAGTATAATAACACCCAGCACTATATAATGACACAGTAGTGACACTGGCACATGGGTATAGCCAGAGGAGGGCTGGTTATAGGATCAGTGGTATCTGCATCAGTATAATAACACCCAGCACTATATAATGACACAGTAGTGACACTGGCACATGGGTATAGCCAGAGGAGGGCTGGTTATAGGGTCAGTGGTATCTGCATCAGTATAATAACACCCAGCACTATATAATGACACAGTAGTGACACTGGCACATGGGTATAGCCAGAGGAGGGCTGGTTATAGGATCAGTGGTATCTGCATCAGTATAATAACACCCAGCACTATATAATGACACAGTAGTGACACTGGCACATGGGTATAGCCAGAGGAGGGCTGGTTATAGGATCAGTGGTATCTGCATCAGTATAATAACACCCAGCACTATATAATGACACAGTAGTGACACTGGCCCATGGGTATAGCTAGAGGAGGGCTGGTTATAGGGTCGGTCGTATCTGCATCAGTATAATAACACCCAGCACTATATAATGACACAGTAGTGACACTGGCACATGGGTATAGCCAGAGGAGGGCTGGTTATAGGATCAGTGGTATCTGCATCAGTATAATAACACCCAGCACTATATAATGACACAGTAGTGACACTGGCACATGGGTATAGCCAGAGGAGGGCTGGTTATAGGGATCAGTAGTATCTGCATCAGTATAATAACACCCAGCACTATATAATGACACAGTAGTGACACTGGCACATGGGTATAGCCAGAGGAGGGCTGGTTATAGGATCAGTGGTATCTGCATCAGTATAATAACACCCAGCACTATATAATGACACAGTAGTGACACTGGCACATGGGTATAGCCAGAGGAGGGCTGGTTATAGGGATCAGTGGTATCTGCATCAGTATAATAACACCCAGCACTATATAATGACACAGTAGTGACACTGCCACATGGTTATAGCCAGACAAGGGCTGGTTATAGGATCAGTGGTATCTGCATCAGTATAATAACACCCAGCACTATATAATGACACAGTAGTGACACTGGCACATGGGTATAGCCAGAGGAGGGCTGGTTATAGGGTCAGTGGTATCTGCATCAGTATAATAACACCCAGCACTATATAATGACACAGTAGTGACACTGGCACATGGGTATAGCCAGAGGAGGGCTGGTTATAGGATCAGTGGTATCTGCATCAGTATAATAACACCCAGCACTATATAATGACACAGTAGTGACACTGGCACATGGGTATAGCCAGAGGAGGGCTGGTTATAGGATCAGTGGTATCTGCATCAGTATAATAACACCCAGCACTATATAATGACACAGTAGTGACACTGGCACATGGGTATAGCCAGAGGAGGGCTGGTTATAGGATCAGTGGTATCTGCATCAGTATAATAACACCCAGCACTATATAATGACACAGTAGTGACACTGGCACATGGGTATAGCCAGAGGAGGGCTGGTTATAGGATCAGTGGTATCTGCATCAGTATAATAACACCCAGCACTATATAATGACACAGTAGTGACACTGGCACATGGGTATAGCCAGAGGAGGGCTGGTTATAGGATCAGTGGTATCTGCATCAGTATAATAACACCCAGCACTATATAATGACACAGTAGTGACACTGGCACATGGGTATAGCCAGAGGAGGGCTGGTTATAGGGTCAGTGGTATCTGCATCAGTATAATAACACCCAGCACTATATAATGACACAGTAGTGACACTGGCACATGGGTATAGCCAGAGGGGGCTGGTTATAGGATCAGTGGTATCTGCATCAGTATAATAACACCCAGCACTATATAATGACACAGTAGTGACACTGGCACATGGGTATAGCCAGAGGAGGGCTGGTTATAGGATCAGTGGTATCTGCATCAGTATAATAACACCCAGCACTATATAATGACACAGTAGTGACACTGGCACATGGGTATAGCCAGAGGAGGGCTGGTTATAGGATCAGTGGTATCTGCATCAGTATAATAACACCCAGCACTATATAATGACACAGTAGTGACACTGGCACATGGGTATAGCCAGAGGAGGGCTGTTTATAGGATCAGTGGTATCTGCATCAGTATAATAACACCCAGCACTATATAATGACACAGTAGTGACACTGGCACATGGGTATAGCCAGAGGAGGGCTGGTTATAGGATCAGTGGTATCTGCATCAGTATAATAACACCCAGCACTATATAATGACACAGTAGTGACACTGGCACATGGGTATAGCCAGAGGAGGGCTGGTTATAGGATCAGTGGTATCTGCATCAGTATAATAACACCCAGCACTATATAATGACACAGTAGTGACACTGGCACATGGGTATAGCCAGAGGAGGGCTGGTTATAGATCAGTGGTATCTGCATCAGTATAATAACACCCAGCACTATATAATGACACAGTAGTGACACTGGCACATGGGTATAGCCAGAGGAGGGCTGGTTATAGGATCAGTGGTATCTGCATCAGTATAATAACACCCAGCACTATATAATGACACAGTAGTGACACTGGCACATGGGTATAGCCAGAGGAGGGCTGGTTATAGGATCAGTGGTATCTGCATCAGTATAATAACACCCAGCGCTATATAATGACACAGTAGTGACACTGGCACATGGGTATAGCCAGAGGAGGGCTGGTTATAGGATCAGTGGTATCTGCATCAGTATAATAACACCCAGCACTATATAATGACACAGTAATGACACTGGCACATGGGTATAGCCAGAGGAAGGGCTGGTTATAGGATCAGTGGTATCTGCATCAGTATAATAACACCCAGCACTATATAATGACACAGTATGACACTGGCACATGGGTATAGCCAGAGGAGGGCTGGTTATAGGATCAGTGGTATCTGCATCAGTATAATAACACCCAGCAGCTATATAATGACACAGTAGTGACACTGGCACATGGGTATAGCCAGAGGAGGGCTGTTTATAGGATCAGGGGTATCTGCATCAGTATAATAACACCCAGCACTATATAATGACACAGTAGTGACACTGGCACATGGGTATAGCCAGAGGAGGGCTGGTTATAGATCAGTGGTATCTGCATCAGTATAATAACACCCAGCGCTATATAATGACACAGTAGTGACACTGGCACATGGGTATAGCCAGAGGAGGGCTGGTTATAGGATCAGTGGTATCTGCATCAGTATAATAACACCCAGCGCTATATAATGACACAGTAGTGACACTGGCACATGGGTATAGCCAGAGGAGGGCTGGTTATAGGATCAGTGGTATCTGCATCAGTATAATAACACCCAGCACTATATAATGACACAGTAGTGACACTGGCACATGGGTATAGCCAGAGTAGGGCTGTTTATAGGATCAGTGGTATCTGCATCAGTATAATAACACCCAGCACTATATAATAACACAGTAGTGACACTGGCACATGGGTATAGCCAGAGGAGGGCTGGTTATAGGATCAGTGGTATCTGCATCAGTATAATAACACCCAGCACTATATAATGACACAGTAGTGACACTGGCACATGGGTATAGCCAGAGGAGGGCTGGTTATAGGATCAGTGGTATCTGCATCAGTATAATAACACCCAGCACTATATAATGACACAGTAGTGACACTGGCACATGGGTATAGCCAGAGTAGGGCTGGTTATAGGATCAGGGGTATCTGCATCAGTATAATAACACCCAGCGCTATATAATGACACAGTAGTGACACTGGCACATGTGTATAGCCAGACAGGGCTGGTTATAGGATCAGTGGTATCTGCATCAGTATAATAACACCCAGCACTATATAATGACACAGTAGTGACACTGGCACATGGGTATAGCCAGATGAGGGCTGGTTATAGGATCAGTGGTATCTGCATCAGTATAATAACACCCAGCACTATATAATGACACAGTAGTGACACTGGCACATGGGTATAGCCAGAGGAGGGCTGGTTATAGGATCAGTGGTATCTGCATCAGTATAATAACACCCAGCTGCTATATAATGACACAGTAGTGACACTGGCACATGGGTATAGCCAGAGGAGGGCTGGTTATAGGATCAGTGGTATCTGCATCAGTATAATAACACCCAGTGCTATATAATGACACAGTAGTGACACTGGCACATGGGTATAGACAGAGGAGGGCTGGTTATAGGATCAGTGGTATCTGCATCAGTATAATAACACCCAGTGCTATATAATGACACAGTATTGACACTGGCACATGGGTATAGCCAGAGGAGGGCTGGTTATAGGATCAGTGGTATCTGCATCAGTATAATAACACCCAGCGCTATATAATGACACAGTAGTGACACTGGCACATGGGTATAGCCAGAGGATGGCTGGTTATAGGATCAGTGGTATCTGCATCAGTATAATAACACTCAGCACTATATAATGACACAGTAGTGACACTGGCACATGGGTATAGCCAGAGGAGGGCTGGTTATAGGATCAGTGGTATCTGCATCAGTATAATAACACCCAGCTCTATACAATGACACAGTAGTGACACTGGCACATGGGTATAGCCAGAGGAGGGCTGGTTATAGGATCAGTGGTATCTGCATCAGTATAATAACACCCAGTGCTATATAATGACACAGTAGTGACACTGGCACATGGGTATAGCCAGAGGAGGGCTGTTTATAGGATCAGTGGTATCTGCATCAGTATAATAACACTCAGCACTATATAATACACAGTAGTGACACTGGCACATGGGTATAGCCAGAGGAGGGCTGGTTATAAGATCAGTGGTATCTGCATCAGTATAATAACACCCAGCACTATATAATGACACAGTAGTGACACTGGCACATGGGTATAGCCAGACAAGGGCTGGTTATAGGATCAGTGGTATCTGCATCAGTATAATAACACCCAGCGCTATATAAAGACACAGTAGTGACACTGGCACATGGGTATAGCCAGAGTAGGGCTGTTTATAGGATCAGGGGTATCTGCATCAGTATAATAACACTCAGCGCTATATAAAGACACAGTAGTGACACTGGCACATGTGTATAGCCAGACAAGGGCTGGTTATAGGGTCAGTGGTATCTGCATCAGTATAATAACACCCAGCACTATACAAAGACACAGTAGTGACACTGGCACATGTGTATAGCCAGACAAGGGCTGGTTATAAGATCAGTGGTATCTGCATCAGTATAATAACACCCAGCACTATACAAAGACACAGTAGTGACACTGGCACATGTGTATAGCCAGACAAGGGCTGGTTATAGGATCAGTGGTATCTGCATCAGTATAATAACACCCAGCGCTATATAATAACACAGTAATGACACTGGCACATGGGTATAGCCAGAGGAGGGCTGGTTATAAGATCAGTGGTATCTGCATCAGTATAATAACATCCAGCGTTATATAATGACACAGTAGTGTCACTGGCACATGGGTATAGCCAGAGGAGGGCTGGTTATAAGATCAGTGGTATCTGCATCAGTATAATAACACCAAGCACTATATAATAACACAGTAGTGACACTGGCTCATGGGTATAGCCAGAGGAGGGCTGGTTATAGGATCAGTGGTATCTGCATCAGTATAATAACACCCAGTGCTATATAATGACACAGTAGTGACACTGGCACATGGGTATAGCCAGACAAGGGCTGGTTATAAGATCAGTGGTATCTGCATCAGTATAATAACACCCAGCGCTATATAATGACACAGTAGTGACACTGGCTCATGGGTATAACCAGAGGAGGGCTGGCTATAGGATCAGTGGTATCTGCATCAGTATAATAACACCCAGCACTATATAATGACACAGTAGTGACACTGGCTCATGGGTATAACCAGAGGAGGGCTGGCTATAGGATCAGTGGTATCTGCATCAGTATAATAACACCCAGCGCTATATAATGACACAGTAGTGACACTGGCACATGGGTATAACCAGAGGAGGGCTGGCTATAGGATCAGTGGTATCTGCATCAGTATAATAACACCCAGCACTATATAATGACACAGTAGTGACACTGGCACATGGGTATAGCCAGAGGAGGGCTGGCTATAGGATCAGTGGTATCTGCATCAGTATAATAACACCCAGCACTATATAATGACACAGTAGTGACACTGGCACATGGGTATAGCCAGAGGAGGGCTGGTTATAAGATCAGTGGTATCTGCATCAGTATAATAACACCCAGCGCTATATAATGACACAGTAGTGACACTGGCACATGGGTATAGACAGAGGAGGGCTGGTTATAGGGTCAGTGGTATCTGCATCAGTATAATAACACCCAGCACTATATAATGACACAGTAGTGACACTGGCACATGGGTATAGACAGAGGAGGGCTGGTTATAGGGTCAGTGGTATCTGCATCAGTATAATAACACCCAGCGTTATATAATGACACAGTAGTGACACTGGCACATGGGTATAGACAGAGGAGGGCTGGTTATAGGGTCAGTGGTATCTGCATCAGTATAATAACACCCAGCACTATATAATGACACAGTAGTGACACTGGCACATGGGTATAGCCAGAGGAGGGCTGGTTATAGGGTCAGTGGTATCTGCATCAGTATAATAACACCCAGCTCTATATAATGACACAGTAGTGACACTGGCACATGGGTATAGCCAGAGTAGGGCTGGTTATAGGATCAGTGGTATCTGCATCAGTATAATAACACCCAGCACTATATAATGACACAGTAGTGACACTGGCACATGGGTATAGACAGAGGAGGGCTGGTTATAGGATCAGTGGTATCTGCATCAGTATAATAACATCCAGCGCTATATAATGACACAGTAGTGACACTGGCACATGGGTATAGCCAGAGGAGGGCTGGTTATAGGATCAGTGGTATCTGCATCAGTATAATAACACCCAGCACTATATAATGACACAGTAGTGACACTGGCACATGGGTATAGTCAGACAAGGGCTGGTTATAGGATCAGTGGTATCTGCATCAGTATAATAACACCCAGCACTATATAATGACACAGTAGTGACACTGGCTCATGGGTATAGCCAGAGGAGGGCTGGTTATAGGGTCAGTGGTATCTGCATCAGTATAATAACACCCAGCACTATATAATGACACAGTAGTGACACTGGCTCATTGGTATAGCCAGAGGAGGGCTGGTTATAGGATCAGTGGTATCTGCATCAGTATAATAACACCCAGCTCTATACAATGACACAGTAGTGACACTGGCACATGGGTATAGCCAGAGGAGGGTTGGTTATAAGATCAGTGGTATCTGCATTAGTATAATAACACCAAGCACTATATAATAACACAGTAGTGACACTGGCACATGGGTATAGCCAGAGGAGGGCTGGTTATAGGGTCAGTGGTATCTGCATCAGTATAATAACACCCAGCAGCTATATAAAGACACAGTAGTGACACTGGCACATGGGTATAGCCAGAGGAGGGCTGGTTATAGGATCAGTGGTATCTGCATCAGTATAATAAACACCCAGCAGCTATATAATGACACAGTAGTGGACACTGGCTAATGGGTATAGCCAGAGGAGGGCTTGGTTATAAGATCAGTGGTATCTGCATCAGTATAATAACACCCAGCACTATATAATGACACAGTAGTGACACTGGCACATGGGTATAGCCAGAGGAGGGCTGGTTATAGGATCAGTGGTATCTGCATCAGTATAATAACACCCAGCGCTATATAATGACACAGTAGTGACACTGGCACATGTGTATAGCCAGAGGAGGGCTGGTTATAGGGTCAGTGGTATCTGCATCAGTATAATAACACCCAGCACTATATAATGACACAGTAGTGATACTGGCACATGGGTATAGCCAGAGGAGGGCTGGTTATAGGATCAGTGGTATCTGCATCAGTATAATAACACCAAGCACTATATAATGACACAGTAGTGACACTGGCACATGGGTATAGCCAGAGGAGGGCTGGTTATAGGATCAGTGGTATCTGCATCAGTATAATAACACCCAGCACTATATAATGACACAGTAGTGACACTGGCACATGGGTATAGCCAGAGGAGGGCTGGTTATAGGATCAGTGGTATCTGCATCAGTATAATAACACCTAGCACTATATAATGATACAGTAGTGACACTGGCACATGGGTATAGCCAGAGGAGGGCTGGTTATAGGGTCAGTGGTATCTGCATCAGTATAATAACACCCAGCACTATATAATGAAACAGTAGTGACACTGGCACATGGGTATAGCCAGAGGAGGGCTGGTTATAAGATCAGTGGTATCTGCATCAGTATAATAACACCCAGCACTATATAATGAAACAGTAGTGACACTGGCACATGGGTATAGCCAGAGGAGGGCTGGTTATAAGATCAGTGGTATCTGCATCAGTATAATAACACCCAGCACTATATAATGACACAGTAGTGACACTGGCACATGGGTATAGCCAGAGGAGGGCTGTTTATAGGATCAGTGGTATCTGCATCAGTATAATAACACTCAGCACTATATAATAACACAGTAGTGACACTGGCTCATGGGTATAGCCAGAGGAGGGCTGGTTATAAGATCAGTGGTATCTGCATCAGTATAATAACACCCAGCACTATATAATGACACAGTAGTGACACTGGCTCATGGGTATAGCCAGAGGAGGGCTGGTTATAAGATCAGTGGTATCTGCATCAGTATAATAACACCCAGCACTATATAATGACACAGTAGTGACACTGGCTCATGGGTATAGCCAGAGGAGGGCTGGTTATAAGATCAGTGGTATCTGCATTAGTATAATAACACCCAGCACTATATAATGACACAGTAGTGACACTGGCACATGGGTATAGCCAGAGGAGGGCTGGTTATAGGATCAGTGGTATCTGCATCAGTATAATAACACCCAGCACTATATAATGACACAGTAGTGATACTGGCACATGGGTATAGCCAGAGGAGGGCTGGTTATAGGATCAGTGGTATCTGCATCAGTGTAATAACACCCAGCACTATACAAAGACACAGTAGTGACACTGACACATGGGTATAGCCAGAGGAGGGCTGGTTATGGGATCAGTGGTATCTGCATCAGTATAATAACACCCAGCACTATATAATGACACAGTAGTGACACTGGCACATGGGTATAGTCAGAGGAGGGCTGGTTATAGGATCAGTGGTATCTGCATCAGTATAATAACACCCAGCACTATATAATGACACAGTAGTGACACTGGCACATGGGTATAGCCAGAGGAGGGCTGGTTATAGGGTCAGTGGTATCTGCATCAGTATAATAACACCCAGCACTATATAATGACACAGTAGTGACACTGGCACATGGGTATAGTCAGAGGAGGGCTGGTTATAGGATCAGTGGTATCTGCATCAGTATAATAACACCCAGCACTATATAATGACACAGTAGTGACACTGGCACATGGGTATAGCCAGAGGAGGGCTGGTTATAGGATCAGTGGTATCTGCATCAGTATAATAACACCCAGCACTATATAATGACACAGTAGTGACACTGGCACATGGGTATAGCCAGAGGAGGGCTGGTTATAGGGTCAGTGGTATCTGCATCAGTATAATAACACCCAGCACTATACAAAGACACAGTAGTGACACTGGCACATGTGTATAGCCAGACAAGGGCTGGTTATAGGATCAGTGGTATCTGCATCAGTATAATAACACCCAGCACTATACAAAGACACAGTAGTGACACTGGCACATGGGTATAGCCAGAGGAGGGCTGGTTATAGGGTCAGTGGTATCTGCATCTGTATAATAACACCCAGCGCTATATAATGACACAGTAGTGACACTGGCACATGGGTATAACCAGAGGAGGGCTGGCTATAGGATCAGTGGTATCTGCATCAGTATAATAACACCCAGCACTATATAATGACACAGTAGTGACACTGGCTCATGGGTATAACCAGAGGAGGGCTGGCTATAGGATCAGTGGTATCTGCATCAGTATAATAACACCCAGCGCTATATAATGACACAGTAGTGACACTGGCACATGGGTATAACCAGAGGAGGGCTGGCTATAGGATCAGTGGTATCTGCATCAGTATAATAACACCCAGCACTATATAATGACACAGTAGTGACACTGGCACATGGGTATAGCCAGAGGAGGGCTGGCTATAGGATCAGTGGTATCTGCATCAGTATAATAACACCCAGCACTATATAATGACACAGTAGTGACACTGGCACATGGGTATAGCCAGAGGAGGGCTGGTTATAAGATCAGTGGTATCTGCATCAGTATAATAACACCCAGCGCTATATAATGACACAGTAGTGACACTGGCACATGGGTATAGACAGAGGAGGGCTGGTTATAGGGTCAGTGGTATCTGCATCAGTATAATAACACCCAGCACTATATAATGACACAGTAGTGACACTGGCACATGGGTATAGACAGAGGAGGGCTGGTTATAGGGTCAGTGGTATCTGCATCAGTATAATAACACCCAGCGTTATATAATGACACAGTAGTGACACTGGCACATGGGTATAGACAGAGGAGGGCTGGTTATAGGGTCAGTGGTATCTGCATCAGTATAATAACACCCAGCACTATATAATGACACAGTAGTGACACTGGCACATGGGTATAGCCAGAGGAGGGCTGGTTATAGGGTCAGTGGTATCTGCATCAGTATAATAACACCCAGCTCTATATAATGACACAGTAGTGACACTGGCACATGGGTATAGCCAGAGTAGGGCTGGTTATAGGATCAGTGGTATCTGCATCAGTATAATAACACCCAGCACTATATAATGACACAGTAGTGACACTGGCACATGGGTATAGACAGAGGAGGGCTGGTTATAGGATCAGTGGTATCTGCATCAGTATAATAACATCCAGCGCTATATAATGACACAGTAGTGACACTGGCACATGGGTATAGCCAGAGGAGGGCTGGTTATAGGATCAGTGGTATCTGCATCAGTATAATAACACCCAGCACTATATAATGACACAGTAGTGACACTGGCACATGGGTATAGTCAGACAAGGGCTGGTTATAGGATCAGTGGTATCTGCATCAGTATAATAACACCCAGCACTATATAATGACACAGTAGTGACACTGGCTCATGGGTATAGCCAGAGGAGGGCTGGTTATAGGGTCAGTGGTATCTGCATCAGTATAATAACACCCAGCACTATATAATGACACAGTAGTGACACTGGCTCATTGGTATAGCCAGAGGAGGGCTGGTTATAGGATCAGTGGTATCTGCATCAGTATAATAACACCCAGCTCTATACAATGACACAGTAGTGACACTGGCACATGGGTATAGCCAGAGGAGGGTTGGTTATAAGATCAGTGGTATCTGCATTAGTATAATAACACCAAGCACTATATAATAACACAGTAGTGACACTGGCACATGGGTATAGCCAGAGGAGGGCTGGTTATAGGGTCAGTGGTATCTGCATCAGTATAATAACACCCAGCGCTATATAAAGACACAGTAGTGACACTGGCACATGGGTATAGCCAGAGGAGGGCTGGTTATAGGATCAGTGGTATCTGCATCAGTATAATAAACACCCAGCGCTATATAATGACACAGTAGTGGCACTGGCTAATGGGTATAGCCAGAGGAGGGTTGGTTATAAGATCAGTGGTATCTGCATCAGTATAATAACACCCAGCACTATATAATGACACAGTAGTGACACTGGCACATGGGTATAGCCAGAGGAGGGCTGGTTATAGGATCAGTGGTATCTGCATCAGTATAATAACACCCAGCGCTATATAATGACACAGTAGTGACACTGGCACATGTGTATAGCCAGAGGAGGGCTGGTTATAGGGTCAGTGGTATCTGCATCAGTATAATAACACCCAGCACTATATAATGACACAGTAGTGATACTGGCACATGGGTATAGCCAGAGGAGGGCTGGTTATAGGATCAGTGGTATCTGCATCAGTATAATAACACCAAGCACTATATAATGACACAGTAGTGACACTGGCACATGGGTATAGCCAGAGGAGGGCTGGTTATAGGATCAGTGGTATCTGCATCAGTATAATAACACCCAGCACTATATAATGACACAGTAGTGACACTGGCACATGGGTATAGCCAGAGGAGGGCTGGTTATAGGATCAGTGGTATCTGCATCAGTATAATAACACCTAGCACTATATAATGATACAGTAGTGACACTGGCACATGGGTATAGCCAGAGGAGGGCTGGTTATAGGGTCAGTGGTATCTGCATCAGTATAATAACACCCAGCACTATATAATGAAACAGTAGTGACACTGGCACATGGGTATAGCCAGAGGAGGGCTGGTTATAAGATCAGTGGTATCTGCATCAGTATAATAACACCCAGCACTATATAATGAAACAGTAGTGACACTGGCACATGGGTATAGCCAGAGGAGGGCTGGTTATAAGATCAGTGGTATCTGCATCAGTATAATAACACCCAGCACTATATAATGACACAGTAGTGACACTGGCACATGGGTATAGCCAGAGGAGGGCTGTTTATAGGATCAGTGGTATCTGCATCAGTATAATAACACTCAGCACTATATAATAACACAGTAGTGACACTGGCTCATGGGTATAGCCAGAGGAGGGCTGGTTATAAGATCAGTGGTATCTGCATCAGTATAATAACACCCAGCACTATATAATGACACAGTAGTGACACTGGCTCATGGGTATAGCCAGAGGAGGGCTGGTTATAAGATCAGTGGTATCTGCATTAGTATAATAACACCCAGCACTATATAATGACACAGTAGTGACACTGGCACATGGGTATAGCCAGAGGAGGGCTGGTTATAGGATCAGTGGTATCTGCATCAGTATAATAACACCCAGCACTATATAATGACACAGTAGTGATACTGGCACATGGGTATAGCCAGAGGAGGGCTGGTTATAGGATCAGTGGTATCTGCATCAGTGTAATAACACCCAGCACTATACAAAGACACAGTAGTGACACTGACACATGGGTATAGCCAGAGGAGGGCTGGTTATGGGATCAGTGGTATCTGCATCAGTATAATAACACCCAGCACTATATAATGACACAGTAGTGACACTGGCACATGGGTATAGTCAGAGGAGGGCTGGTTATAGGATCAGTGGTATCTGCATCAGTATAATAACACCCAGCACTATATAATGACACAGTAGTGACACTGGCACATGGGTATAGCCAGAGGAGGGCTGGTTATAGGGTCAGTGGTATCTGCATCAGTATAATAACACCCAGCACTATATAATGACACAGTAGTGACACTGGCACATGGGTATAGTCAGAGGAGGGCTGGTTATAGGATCAGTGGTATCTGCATCAGTATAATAACACCCAGCACTATATAATGACACAGTAGTGACACTGGCACATGGGTATAGCCAGAGGAGGGCTGGTTATAGGATCAGTGGTATCTGCATCAGTATAATAACACCCAGCACTATATAATGACACAGTAGTGACACTGGCACATGGGTATAGCCAGAGGAGGGCTGGTTATAGGGTCAGTGGTATCTGCATCAGTATAATAACACCCAGCACTATACAAAGACACAGTAGTGACACTGGCACATGTGTATAGCCAGACAAGGGCTGGTTATAGGATCAGTGGTATCTGCATCAGTATAATAACACCCAGCACTATACAAAGACACAGTAGTGACACTGCCACATGGGTATAGCCAGAGGAGGGCTGGTTATAGGGTCAGTGGTATCTGCATCTGTATAATAACACCCAGCGCTATATAATGACACAGTAGTGACACTGGCACATGGGTATAACCAGAGGAGGGCTGGTTATAGGATCAGTGGTATCTGCATCAGTATAATAACACCCAGCACTATATAATGACACAGTAGTGACACTGGCTCATGGGTATAGCCAGAGGAGGGCTGGTTATAGGATCAGTGGTATCTGCATCAGTATAATAACACCCAGCTCTATACAATGACACAGTAGTGACACTGGCTCATGGGTATAGCCAGAGGAGGGCTGGTTATAGGATCAGTGGTATCTGCATCAGTATAATAACACCCAGCACTATATAATGACACAGTAGTGACACTGACACATGGGTATAGCCAGACAAGGGCTGGTTATAGGATCAGTGGTATCTGCATCAGTATAATAACACCCAGCACTATATAATGACACAGTAGTGACACTGGCACATGGGTATAGCCAGAGGAGGGCTGGTTATAGGATCAGTGGTATCTGCATCAGTATAATAACACCCAGCACTATATAATGACACAGTAGTGACACTGGCACATGGGTATAGCCAGAGGAGGGCTGGTTATAGGGTCAGTGGTATCTGCATCAGTATAATAACACCCAGCACTATACAAAGACACAGTAGTGACACTGGCACATGTGTATAGCCAGACAAGGGCTGGTTATAGGATCAGTGGTAT
This sequence comes from Bombina bombina, assembly GCF_027579735.1. Lineage (NCBI taxonomy): Eukaryota > Metazoa > Chordata > Amphibia > Anura > Bombinatoridae > Bombina > Bombina bombina. Next base: position 87,669,576 of record NC_069510.1, read on the forward strand.
CTGCATCAGTATAATAACACCCAGCACTATACAAAGACACAGTAGTGACACTGGCACATGGGTATAGCCAGAGGAGGGCTGGTTATAGGGTCAGTGGTATCTGCATCTGTATAATAACACCCAGCGCTATATAATGACACAGTAGTGACACTGGCACATGGGTATAACCAGAGGAGGGCTGGTTATAGGATCAGTGGTATCTGCATCAGTATAATAACACCCAGCACTATATAATGACACAGTAGTGACACTGGCTCATGGGTATAGCCAGAGGAGGGCTGGTTATAGGATCAGGGGTATCTGCATCCGTATAATAACACCCAGCACTATATAATGACACAGTAGTGACACTGGCACATGGGTATAGCCAGAGGAGGGCTGGTTATAAGATCAGTGGTATCTGCATCAGTATAATAACACCCAGCACTATATAATGACACAGTAGTGACACTGGCTCATGGGTATAGCCAGAGGAGGGCTGGTTATAGGATCAGTGGTATCTGCATCAGTATAATAACACCCAGCACTATATAATGACACAGTAGTGACACTGGCACATGGGTATAACCAGAGGAGGGCTGGTTATAGGATCAGTGGTATCTGCATCAGTATAATAACACCCAGCACTATATAATGACACAGTAGTGACACTGGCACATGGGTATAACCAGAGGAGGGCTGGTTATAGGATCAGTGGTATCTGCATCAGTATAATAACACCCAGCACTATATAATGACACAGTAGTGACACTGGCACATGGGTATAGACAGAGGAGGGCTGGTTATAGGGTCAGTGGTATCTGCATCAGTATAATAACACCCAGCACTATATAATGACACAGTAGTGACACTGGCACATGGGTATAGCCAGAGGAGGGCTGGTTATAGGATCAGTGGTATCTGCATCAGTATAATAACACCCAGTGCTATATAATGACACAGTAGTGACACTGGCACATGGGTATAGCCAGAGGAGGGCTGGTTATAGGATCAGTGGTATCTGCATCAGTATAATAACACCCAGCACTATATAATGACACAGTAGTGACACTGGCACATGGGTATAGACAGAGGAGGGCTGGTTATAGGGTCAGTGGTATCTGCATCAGTATAATAACACCCAGCACTATATAATGACACAGTAGTGACACTGGCACATGGGTATAGCCAGAGGAGGGCTGGTTATAGGATCAGTGGTATCTGCATCAGTATAATAACACCCAGTGCTATATAATGACACAGTAGTGACACTGGCACATGGGTATAGCCAGAGGAGGGCTGGTTATAGGATCAGTGGTATCTGCATCAGTATAATAACACCCAGTGCTATATAATAACACAGTAGTGACACTGGCTCATGGGTATAGCCAGAGGAGGGCTGGTTATAAGATCAGTGGTATCTGCATCAGTATAATAACACCCAGCACTATATAATAACACAGTAGTGACACTGGCACATGGGTATAGACAGAGGAGGGCTGGTTATAGGGTCAGTGGTATCTGCATCAGTATAATAACACCCAGCACTATATAATGACACAGTAGTGACACTGGCACATGGGTATAGCCAGAGGAGGGCTGGTTATAGGATCAGTGGTATCTGCATCAGTATAATAACACCCAGTGCTATATAATGACACAGTAGTGACACTGGCACATGGGTATAGCCAGAGGAGGGCTGGTTATAGGATCAGTGGTATCTGCATCAGTATAATAACACCCAGTGCTATATAATGACACAGTAGTGACACTGGCACATGGGTATAGTCAGACAAGGGCTGGTTATAGGATCAGTGGTATCTGCATCAGTATAATAACACCCAGCACTATATAATGACACAGTAGTGACACTGGCACATGGGTATAGCCAGAGGAGGGCTGGTTATAGGATCAGTGGTATCTGCATCAGTATAATAACACCCAGTGCTATATAATGACACAGTAGTGACACTGGCACATGCGTATAGCCAGAGGAGGGCTGGTTATAGGATCAGTGGTATCTGCATCAGTATAATAACACCCAGCACTATATAATGACACAGTAGTGACACTGGCACATGCGTATAGCCAGAGGAGGGCTGGTTATAGGATCAGTGGTATCTGCATCAGTATAATAACACCCAGTGCTATATAATGACACAGTAGTGACACTGGCACATGCGTATAGCCAGAGGAGGGCTGGTTATAGGATCAGTGGTATCTGCATCAGTATAATAACACCCAGCACTATATAATGACACAGTAGTGACACTGGCACATGCGTATAGCCAGAGGAGGGCTGGTTATAGGATCAGTGGTATCTGCATCAGTATAATAACACCCAGCACTATATAATGACACAGTAGTGACACTGGCACATGGGTATAGCCAGAGGAGGGCTGGTTATAGGATCAGTGGTATCTGCATCAGTATAATAACACCCAGCACTATATAATGACACAGTAGTGACAATGGCACATGGGTATAGCCAGAGGAGGGCTGGTTATAGGATCAGTGGTATCTGCATCAGTATAATAACACCCAGCACTATAAAATAATGTTTTTAATTTCAAATGTACCTTGGTGTCCTTCACTAAAGTCTGTACTTTGAAAAATGTCCGCCACAGCCTTTGTTTGTGCCTATCCCTGGGCTAATACTAACTGTTATTGTTTTGTATTCTACTATTGTATATGGGTCTTTTGAACTTGGTGTTGGTACATGGTTTTCATGTATTTTTATGACAGAGAATGTTAGTGATGTGTAATATCAAATAAAAATAATTTTCTATTTTTCATATAAAAAGAGTGCTGTATTCACATCAGGAGCGACAAAGTTAACCATCGCTGCTATAGAATAACATATCCGTTTTAACATTTTCAATAACAAATTAACATCCTTTTAACAGCAATTATTTTTCAATAGCCAAACTCCACCCACGATTTTGCCATATTTAGAGGAGCCAATCTGGGCTTTAGGCCACAGAAAACAAGGCTAGTCACAGTCTTAAAGTTAGTATAAAGCAGTGTTTCTCAACTCCAGTCCTCAGCACCCTTACTCAGGCCACATATTCATTATATCTTAACTAGAGCACAGGTTAAGTAAGTATCTGAAGGGTAAGAGCAGGTTAGTAACCATGGTTACTGATCAGCTGATTATTTTACCTGTGCTCTATAATGAATATCTGACCTGAGTAAGGGTCCTGGGGTTGAGAAACACTGGTATACAGTGAATTGTTAACAGATAAAAGCCAATTAGAGATATATATGTAGCAGAGTTCACCTTGAGAAGCCAACAGGGTGCTTTTCAACTTCTGAGGATTAGAAATTGCCAAATTACATAAAAAGGGGTAAAATAAATAATAAATCAAAATTTATGCCTACCTGATAAATTCATTTCTCCTGTAGTGTGGTCAGTCCACGGGTCATCATTACTTCTGGGATATTATCTCCTCCCCTACAGGAAGTGCAAGAGGATTCACCCAGCAGAGCTGCTATATAGCTCCTCCCCTCTACGTCACCTCCAGTCATTCGACCAAAGGACCAACGAGAAAGGAGAAGCCCAAGGGTGTAGTGGTGACTGGAGTATAATCCAAAAAAAAAAAATCTTTAGCCTGCCATAAAAAACAGGGCGGGCCGTGGACTGACCACACTACAGGAGAAATGAATTTATCAGGTAAGCATAAATTTTGTTTTCTCCTGTTAAGTGTGGTCAGTCCACGGGTCATCATTACTTCTGGGATACCAATACCAAAGCAAAAGTACACGGATGACGGGAGGGACAGGCAGGCTCTTTATACGGAGGGAACCACTGCCTCAAGAACCTTTCTCCCAAAAACAGCCTCCGAAGAAGCAAAAGTGTCAAATTTGTAAAATTTGGAAAAAGTATGAAGAGAAGACCAAGTTGCAGCCTTGCAAATCTGTTCAACAGAAGCCTCATTCTTAAAGGCCCAAGTGGAAGCCACAGCTCTAGTAGAATGAGCTGTAATTCTTTCAGGAGGCTGCTGTCCAGCAGTCTCATAGGCTAATCGTATTATGCTACGAAGCCAAAAAGAGAGAGAGGTAGCCGAAGCTTTTTGACCTCTCCTCTGACCAGAATAAACGACAAACAGGGAAGACGTTTGACGAAAATCCTTAGTTGCCTGTAGATAAAATTTCAGGGCACGGACTACATCTATATTGTGTAGTAGACGTTCCTTCTTCGAGGAAGGATTAGGACACAAAGATGGAACAACAATCTCTTGATTGATATTCCTGTTAGTGACCACCTTAGGTAGGAACCCAGGTTTAGTACGCAGAACTACCTTCTCTGAATGAAAAATCAAATAAGGAGAATCACAATGTAAGGCAGATAACTCAGAGACTCTTCAAGCCGAGGAAATAGCCATTAAAAACAGAACTTTCCAAGATAACAACTTGATATCAATGGAATGAAGGGGTTCAAACGGAACACCCTGTAAAACATTAAGAACTAAGTTCAAACTCCATGGCGGAGCAACAGTTTTAAACACAGGCTTGATCCTAGCTAAAGCCTGACAAAAAGCTTGAACGTCCGGAACTTCTGACAGACGTTTGTGTAAAAGAATGGACAGAGCTGAAATCTGTCCCTTTAAAGAACTAGCGGATAACCCCTTTTCTAAACCTTCTTGTAGAAAAGACAATATCCTTGGAATCCTAACCTTACTCCATGAGTAACTCTTGGATTCGCACCAATATAAGTATTTACGCCATATTTTATGGTAAATCCTTCTGGTAACAGGCTTCCTAGCCTGTATTAAGGTATCAATAACTGGCTCAGAAAAACCACGTTTTGATAAAATCAAGCGTTCAATTTCCAAGCAGTCAGCTTCAGAGAAGTTAGATTTTGATGTTTGAATGGACCCTGGATCAGAAGGTCCTGTTTCAGAGGTAGAGACCAAGGCGGACAGGATGACATGTCCACTAGATCTGCATACCAAGTCCTGCGTGGCCATGCAGGTGCTATTAGAATCACTGATGCTCTCTCCTGTTTGATTCTGGCAATCAATCGAGGAAGCATCGGGAAGGGTGGAAACACATAAGCCATCCCGAAGGTCCAAGGTGCTGTCAAAGCATCTATCAGAACCGCTCCCGGATCCCTGGATCTGGACCCGTAGCGAGGAAGCTTGGCGTTCTGACGAGACGCCATGAGATCTATCTCTGGTTTGCCCCAACGTCGAAGTATCTGGGCAAAGACCTCCGGATGAAGTTCCCACTCCCCCGGATGAAAAGTCTGACGACTTAAGAAATCCGCCTCCCAGTTCTCCACTCCCGGGATGTGGATTGCAGACAGGTGGCAAGAGTGAGACTCTGCCCAGCGAATTATCTTTGATACTTCCATCATTGCTAGGGAGCTTCTTGTCCCTCCCTGATGGTTGATGTAAGCTACAGTCGTGATGTTGTCCGACTGAAACCTGATGAACCCCCGAGTTGTTAACTGGGGCCAAGCCAGAAGGGCATTGAGAACTGCTCTCAATTCCAGAATGTTTATTGGAAGGAGACTCTCCTCCTGATTCCATAGTCCCTGAGCCTTCAGAGAATTCCAGACAGCGCCCCAACCTAGTAGGCTGGCGTCTGTTGTTACAATTGTCCAGTCTGGCCTGCTGAATGGCATCCCCCTGGACAGGTGTGGTCGATAAAGCCACCATAGAAGAGAATTTCTGGTCTCTTGATTCAGATTCAGAGTGGGGGACAAATCTGAGTAATCCCCATTCCACTGACTTAGCATGCACAATTGCAGTGGTCTGAGATGTAGGCGTGCAAAAGGTACTACGTCCATTGCCGCTACCATTAAGCCGATCACCTCCATGCATTGAGCTACTGACGGGTGTTGAATGGAATGAAGGACACGGCATGCATTTTGAAGCTTTGTTAACCTGTCTTCTGTCAGGTAAATCTTCATTTCTAAAGAATCTATCAGAGTCCCCAAGAAGGGAACTCTTGTGAGTGGAAAGAGAGAACTCTTCTTTTCGTTCACCTTCCATCCATGCGACCTTAGAAATGCCAGTACTAACTCTGTATGAGACTTGGCAGTTTGAAAGCTTGAAGCTTGTATCAGAATGTCGTCTAGGTACGGAGCTACCGAAATTCCTTGCGGTCTTAGTACCGCCAGAAGAGTACCCAGAACCTTTGTGAAGATTCTTGGAGCCGTAGCCAGTCCGAATGGAAGAGCTACAAACTGGTAATGCCTGTCTAGAAAGGCAAACCTTAGATACCGGTAATGATTTCTGTGAATCGGTATGTGAAGGTAAGCATCCTTTAAATCCACTGTGGTCATGTACTGACCCTCTTGGATCATGGGCAAAATTGTTCGAATCGTTTCCATCTTGAACGATGGAACTCTTAGGAATTTGTTTAGGATCTTTAAATCCAAGATTGGCCTGAAAGTTCCCTCTTTTTTGGGAACTACAGATTTGAGTAAAACCCTTGTCCTTGTTCCGACCGCGGAACTGGATGGATCACTCCCATTAATAAAAGATCTTGTACGCAGCGTAGGAACGCTTCTTTCTTTATTTGGTTTGTTGATAACCTTGACAGATGAAATCTCCCTCTTGGGGGAGAGGATTTGAAGTCCAGAAGGTATCCCTGAGATATGATCTCTAACGCCCAGGGATCCTGAACATCTCTTGCCCAAGCCTGGGCGAAGAGAGAAAGTCTGCCCCCTACTAGATCCGGTCCCGGATCGGGGGCCCTCGATTCATGCTGTCTTAGGGGCAGCAGCAGGTTTCCTGGCCTGCTTGCCCTTGTTCCAGGACTGGTTAGGTTTCCAGCCTTGTCTGTAGCGAGCAACAGCTCCTTCCTGTTTTGGTGCAGAGGAAGTTGATGCTGTTCCTGCTTTGAAATTACGAAAGGAACGAAAATTAGACTGTCTAGCCCTAGGTTTGGCTTTGTCCTGAGGCAGGGCATGGCCTTTACCTCCTGTAATGTCAGCGATAATCTCTTTCAACCCGGGCCCGAATAAGGTTTGCCCTTTGAAAGGTATATTAAGCAATTTAGATTTAGAAGTAACATCAGCTGACCAGGATTTTAGCCACAGTGTTCTGCGTGCCTGAATGGCAAATCCGGAATTCTTAGCCGTAAGTTTAGTTAAATGTACTACGGCATCTGAAATAAATGAGTTAGCTAACTTAAGGGCTTTAAGTTTGTCTGTAATCTCATCTAGTGTAGATGATTGAAGTGTCTCTTCCAGAGACTCAAACCAAAATGCTGCTGCAGCCGTGACAGGCGCAATACATGCAAGAGGTTGCAATATAAAACCTTGTTGAACAAACATTTTCTTAAGGTAACCCTCTAATTTTTTATCCATTGGATCTGAAAAGGCACAGCTATCCTCCACCGGGATAGTGGTACGCTTAGCTAAAGTAGAAACTGCTCCCTCCACCTTAGGGACCGTCTGCCATAAGTCCCGTGTGGTGGCGTCTATTGGAAACATTTTTCTAAATATCGGAGGGGGTGAGAACGGCACACCGGGCCTATCCCACTCCTTAGTAACAATTTCAGTAAGTCTCTTAGGTATAGGAAAAACATCAGTACTCGCCGGTACCGCAAAATATTTATCCAACCTACACATTTTCTCTGGTATTGCAACTATGTTACAATCATTCAGAGCCGCTAACACCTCCCCTAGTAATACACGGAGGTTTTCCAGCTTAAATTTAAAATTTGAAATATCTGAATCCAATCTATTTGGATCAGAACCGTCACCCACAGAATGAAGTTCTCCGTCCTCATGTTCTGCCGCCTGTGACGCAGTGTCTGACATGGCCCTAATATTATCAGCGCACTCTGTTCTCACCCCAGAGTGATCACGCTTGCCTCTAAGTTCTGGTAATTTAGCCAAAACTTCAGTCATAACAGTAGCCATATCCTGTAATGTGATTTGAAATGGCCGCCCAGATGTACTCGGCGCTACAATATCACGCACCTCCCGAGCGGGAGATGCAGGTACTGACACGTGAGGCGAGTTAGTCGGCATAACTCTCCCCTCGTTGTCTGGTGAAATATGTTCAATTTGTACAGATTGACTTTTATTTAAAGTAGCATCAATACAGTTAGTACATAAACTTCTATTGGGCTCCACTTTGGCATTAGCACATATAGCACATGTATCTTCCTCTGAATCAGACATGTTTAACACACTAGCAATTAACTAGCAACTTGGAAATGCATTTTCAAGTAATTTACAATAATATGAAAACGAACTGTGCCTATAAGAAGCACAGAAAAAATTATGACAGTTGAAAATAATTAAGTTATAGCATCAATCTTTGTCAGAAATATACAATTTTAGCAAAGGATTGTTCCCATTAGCAAAGGATAACTAACCCAGGCAGCATAAAAAATACACAAATAAACGTTTTTTTATCACAGTCAACTACAATCTTCACAGCTCTGCTGTGATGATTACCTCCCTCAAAAAAAGGCTTTGGAGTTCTGTAGAGATGAACCGGATCATGCAGGAAGAAAATGAACCTCTGACTGAGTTTTTTGATGCGTAGTAAAAGCGCCAAAAATGGCCCCTCCCCCTCACACATAACAGTGAGAGAGATCAGTGAACTGCTTTAATTTAAACAAAACTATTGCCAAGTGGAAAAAATAGTGCCCAAAACATTTTTTCACCCAGTACCTCAGAGAAATAAACGTTTTTACATGCCAGCAAAAAAACGTTTAACCTCAATAAATTAATTGTTATTTAAAACCTATTGCAAGTCCCTGCAAATTAGGTTAAGTCTATGCATACAGTATAAATCCAGTGAAGTACCATTCCCCAGAATACTGAAGTGTAAAATATACATACATGACAGCCTGATACCAGCTACATCTACTGCATTTAAGGCTGAGTTTACATTATAATGGTATGGCAGGATTTTCTCATCAATTCCATGTCAGAAAATAACAAACTGCTACATACCTCTTTGCAGATTAATCTGCCCGCTGTCCCCTGATCTGAAGTTTACCTCTCCTCAGATGGCCGAGAAACAGCAATATGATCTTAACTACTCCGGCTAAAATCATAGAAAAAAACTCCGGTAGATTCTTCTTCAAATTCTACCAGAGAATGAATAACACACTCCGGTGCTATTATAAAATAACAAACTTTTGATTGAAGGTAATAAACTAATTAAATCACCACAGTCCTCTCACACATCCTATCTATTCGTTGGGTGCAAGAGAATGACTGGAGGTGACGTAGAGGGGAGGAGCTATATAGCAGCTCTGCTGGGTGAATCCTCTTGCACTTCCTGTAGGGGAGGAGATAATATCCCAGAAGTAATGATGACCCGTGGACTGACCACACTTAACAGGAGAAAAATATATTGCAAAGCTGTTTCGTTATGCATAACTAAACATTTTATATAAAAAGGTCAGGATTATTACTGTCCCTTTAACCACTTGAGTGCCAAGCATGTTAATTTAACGTGTTTCTGGAAGTTTACAGTTTATAGAGCAGTTCTGCATTGAAATTCAGGTTATAAAGTTTTTTAGTTTAGCAATGTTGTGTCAATATTGCCCATTTGACAGCTTTAAATTGACTTCTATTATCAAATTTTCTTTGTACTATTAGTATTCTTAGTTGAAGATAATATGCATATATCCTCAGCAACAACAATGCACTACTGAGAGCTATAACTGGTGATTGACGGCAGTGTGAATTTGTCTTTTGTCATTGGCTCACCAGATCCCAGTAGTGCATTGCCGCTCTAGAGCTGTCTTTAACTATGTGTTTAGTCCATTTGCAGGGAATAAACACACAGTTATCTGTAAGAAACAGTGCAATGTCTCTTTAAAATTATAAATACCCACAAATAATTGGAAATATTGTAGCATATTCTGAGAAACTAAGGCTTTTTTGCAAAAAATGTGTAGTTTTAGTAAAATTATTAGATTTGTTAGAAAATATATTGTATCATTAAAGAGGTTAAAAAGGAGATAAACATAATATTTTTCCCTAAACATAACTTATGTTGTTGTACAAATGCACATGCGCAACAAAAAAGAGAAAAGAGCATGCATGGTTCATGCGTTCTTTCTGGGCTTTTAATGAACAAGCAGGCTGAAAGCACAAAGGTGGGGAAGGTAAATCTGTAGGGCTAATACTTCTACAAAATGAATACATCCCAGATGTTATTTTTTTGACTGCTTAAAAACATATTTTAAACAACTTTCCAATCTAATTTTATCATCACATTTGCGTTGTTCTATTGGTATTCTTTGTTAAAAGCTAAACCTAGGTAGGCTCATATGCTCATTTCTAAGTCATTGAAGGCCCGCCTCTTATCTCAGTGCATTTTGACAGTTTTTCAAACTAGACTAGCACTAGCTCATGTGTGACATATAGATAAGTGTGTTCACTCCTGTGGAGTTATTTATAAATCAGCACTGATTGGCTAAAATGTAAGTAGCTTAGATACAAGGTAATTACAGAGGTAAAAAGTGTATTAATATAACCATCTTGGTTATGCAAAACTGGGGAATGGGTAATAAAGGGATTATCTATTTTTTTAAACAATACAAACTTTCAAGTAGACAGTCTCTTTAAATAATTCCAATTCCTTTTATTTCCAACCTGCAACACATTTCTCAACACTTGACATATGAGCAGTTTCATGTTTGTTGTTTTTGCCTCTAGTGAGACCATTAAAAGGGACATTAAACACTAAATAAATGCTAGATAGAATTATGCATTCAAAGAAAAGATTAGTCTGAGAATAATAATGTAGATGTATTTTTTTTAGTTTCATTAGCTATTTAAATATTGACAAAATAAGTGTAAAGTTTTAGCGTCTATAAAACAATGGGAGCTGCCATGTTGTAACTTAGGTTACCTTCTTTCCTGTGGCCAATTAGGGACAGTTATAAATAGGTCACTAGAGTGTACAGCCAATAGCTGTGTGGAATATAACAGTGTTCTGCATTTCCATTTCTGACAGGAACTGTAAAGCTCACCATTTCATGGAATTACAAGAGAGGGGACAAAATAAATAATTAATGTATATTGCAGATGTTTTTTTATATATATGATTTATCATTTTATATTACCATCTCAAAAGTGTTTAATGTCCCTTTAACAAAATATTAAATGTGATTGATCTATACGTTTATATGTTTCTATGGAAACTAAAATGGTTTGTGTGGAGTCGATTAGTAAAAAGTGTAAATCATTTTAGCATGAAATGCGTTAGTCTTTCTTTGCTGAATTCTACAAGTGGCCATTACCTGGATACCTACTGGGCTCCTACAGACTACCAGACCTGTTGCTTATTGGATAAAATAATGCATCTGTATTGCCTAGATTGAGATGCACAGGTTCTTCTATGTTCAAACATATCAACAGATGTATAATATACAAGAAGTTTATTTCTATTTCCATTATTTATTTCCCTTATGTTTAGGTTCATAAGTCTTTGGAAGTATTAAAAGTGTTTGCTTTAAATGGACATAAAAATGCAAAAAGAAACTATTAAAACATATAAATTAAAGTCAGCAGAAGACTAACCATTTCAACAAAGGATACCAAGAGAACAAAGTACATTTGAAGTGAATTTAATAGTGTCTTAAAATGACATGCTTTATCTGAATCATGCAAACTTAAAAAGGGACATGACACCCAAACATTTTCTTTCATGATTTAGGTAGAACAACTTTCCAGTTTGCTTCTATTATAAAAATGTTCTTCATTCTCTTGGTATCATTTGTTGAAGGAGCAGCAATGCACTACTGGTTTCTAACTGAACACATGGGTGAGCCAATGGCAATCAGTATATATGTATATATATGCAGCCACCAATCAGCTGCTAGAACCTAGGTTATTTGCTGCTCCTGAGCTTACCCAGATAAACCTTTCAGCAAAGGATAACAAGAGAAGGAAGAAAATTAAATAGAAGTAAATTGGAAAGTTGTTTAAAATTGTATGCTAAATCATAAATGTCTAATTATGACTTTACTGTCCCTTTAATTTTGACTTTCATGTGCCTTAAATAATATTTATTTCAATTAACACAAAATATAAATCGCATAAAAAAAGGAAGTGACATTTTTTAGCTAAGATATATTAATTTAAACTCTATGCTGTAAATTGTGACCTCTGTACTTTATGTTTACCAAGTTTGAAACTCTGGAATAATTTATTATAATAAAACATACAAGAACTGCAATAAAACATACAAGTGCTGAAACAGTATAGTTAATGAATAATCTTTGATTAGTTCTGCTAATAAATATTTTGTTAGTTCTGCTAATGAATAATCTTTAATTAGTTTTGCTAATGAATACTCTCTGATTAGTTCTGCTAATGAATAATCTTTAATACAAATTCTTTATATGATAACTTACACCTCAATAACGTGTCAAGAGTCTTGAAATACGATTTTATAGTTTCCTAATTTTTCCAGGGAGAATCCAGGACTGAGGGGTTGATGGAGTCAGGGAGATCATTGGGTGGAGCTAGGTTGCAGCGGGTTCTTAGGATGTCCAAGTCATAAGCTCTCAAACCATGGCAGATATATCAAATCATGACTATCCCATAAAATACAGTTTAGTGTGAGCCCTGTAACTTCTGCTGCTCAATAAAGAAAACTGGACAGAATTCCTTTTTTCTCTATATAATCCCTCCCTGTAACACCTTTTATTGATCCATATAGTCTATTTGTACAACTACTATTACTTCGACATATAATCTTTCCCTATTACTGCTCCTACTGCGCCATATGTCTACCCAAAACTCTTTATCACCTCCCCCTATATTATCTCTTAAAGTGATGGTAAACTCTCCCCTTTTAAAAATCAGATCTGGAATGTGAGCGCTATTTTAGATGGAGTTTTATTCATCATGTGCAATGAAGATGCGCTATAACTTAGTTTTTAATAAAGATATGAAATTCAAATACCCCACATTACACCACCCACTTCAAAAGTCAATTTTCCTGTCAGCTAAATGATTGAATTACTCTCCAATCAATGCTCTAGCTACAACAAAAGTGCCATATGGGGAGAGCGCTGATTGGACAACAATTCAATCTGTTAGCTCACAGAAAAGTTTACTTTTGAAGTAGGCGGAGGAGCATGCAGTATTTGAATTTCACATCTATATTAAAAAGTAAGTTATACTGCATCTTCATTACAGCTAATGAATTAAACTTCATTGTAAATAGCGCTTACATTCCAGATCTGATTTTATAAAGGGGAGAGTTTACCATCACTTTAATCAACAGAATCACTCTATATAACCCTCCAGTCACTTCATGTAACTGTTCTGCTTTTCATCATGAAAGAAAATAAAGAGTACAGCTGTTCTTAACATTTTATAAATGAATGCCAATGTTTAAAGGAATATAAAAGACAAAATTAAAGGGACATAAAAAAGCAAAAAAAATAATAATAATAAAGTAAAAAAAGTGGTATATGCAGACAATAGCTCAATGATACAATGTTTTTTTAAAAAACATGCAACAAAGGGGTCGATTTACCAAGCTGCGGCAGACAGGGGCGCACATACGTGCCCCTGTCTGCCGCAGCTCGCCTCTGGCGGGCTGCGCTAGTTCGTGTGTGCCATATAGATAAACATTGTGCTCACTTCCATGGAGTTACCTAGGAGTCAGCACTGATTGGATAAAATGCAAGTCTGTCAAAAGAACTGAGATAAGGGGTCAGTCTGCAGAAACGTAGATAAAAGGTAATCACAGAGGTAAAAATTATATAAAAGACCAGTAAATACAGTAGATTTGCACAATCAACAAATGCGTGATAAAAAGACAATGCAGTAGCACTTAATTTGAAATTTGTCAGAAATAAATCTACTACTTATTTGAAGTTCAGACTATGTCAATCTTCATTCCTCCTGTATCATGTGACAGCCATCAGCCAATCACAAATATACGTGTATTATGTGGTCTTGCACACGCTCAGTAGGAGCTGGTGACTCAAAAAGTGTAAATATATAAAGACTGCACATTTTGTTAATGGAAGTAAATTGGAAAGTTGTTTAAAATTTCTGCTGTATCTGAATCATGAAAGTTTAATTTTGACTTGCGTGTCCCTTTAACGAGCTCGCAGTAGTGCATTGCTGCTTCTGAGCCTACCTAGGTATGCTTTTCAACAAAGGATACCAAGTGAACTAATAAAAGTAAAATTCAAAAATCTCTTAAAATTCAATGGTCTGTCTGAAATTCATTTTGACTTTGATGACCCTTTAAATTTATATAATTCAGATAGAGATTTAAAAAAAAAAAAAAATCCAATTTATTTCTATTGTGTGCTGTATGCTACCTTAGGCATCACTATACCCCATACAGTAAAACATAAGATAGGACATTTTAATGCAATGATTTACTGATGTTAGGGGTACAAGACCTCTTATTGGAAAAAGCCCCACACCCATCAGGGCTGGTGATCACTTTTACTATGGTGATCACTTGCACATTAGACAGGCATTTAATCCTCAAGTACAAAGAGGTAAGTGGCCTCATTTACATAACTCTTAATCCAAATCCAAACTCTTTAGTGGGCAATCATGTAGATCAGTGTTAACCAACCGCGGTCCTCAAGTACCCCCAACGTCCTGGTTTTCATTATAGCTGAACTAGAGCACAGGTGAATTAATCAGCTGATGGATGAGAGTAGGTTGGTTACTGATCAGCTGCTTACTTCACCTGTGCACTGGTTATAATGAAAACCAGGACTGTTGGGGGTACTTGGGGACCGCGGTTGGGAAACACTGATGTAGATGATCACCTGCATTCTAGGGCAATAAGGGATCTATACATTTGAAAGAGAGGCTTCTCCCCATTTAATTGAGGGATCAGATGTCCCTCTAGACAAAAAGTCCAGTTTATCTGCTGCTGCTTGTGAGGGATATCCTGTATCCCTCTGGTGCAAAGACTAAGGGCTCTATAAAAATCCCCCTTACTGTACCAATAGCAGTGACGAAGTGCCTCTGCTCCTGAGCACCTAATGTAATTACGTGCAACATGATGACATCACCCATCACCAGTCCCCTCATAGATATGCGGGAGAGGAACATACAGTTTCACTAATGACATCACATATACAAGAATCTAAACCTATACCTTTGTGAGTCTCAGTGCAGTAACCATCTGCACAGTATACCCTGTACTATTTTGGAAACTTGGCAATTCATTTTGCAGTTGTTGCATAGCATAATGACATCACGGTGAAGCAGGCTACTGGTCCCTCATAGACACAGCAAATGTGTTATAACAAGCAAATTAATTATACAAAGTATCTTTGAGATTTGTTTGTGCTGAACCCAACGCAAAAATAATTCCCCAATTGGTTTTTCTAATTTTCAGACTTCTATATTCTGTATGGCAGAAGCTATCTGTTAAAAATGAACCAGGCTATGAAGTGTAACAATCTATTTTTCAGTAGCATATATGCCAAATCAGACAAAGTCAATACCCAAAACTGTACATCTCAAATTTATTAACATCAAATTAGAAATACAAGTTGAGTATAACTTCCAAAATCAATACAAACTCTAGATTGAAAGAATGTATAAACTTGATATGAATTTATTTTAATCTGATATTGAAAATGTATATTTTTAGAAATTTTGGCCATCTTTCTATTGCGTCTATACAAACAAAATAAAACAAATGCTACATTGAAGCGTCATATCTCCATACCTACAATGTGTTTTGACATTTTCGCTGTAGCTATGTCTAAAAATACTCATACCGTTATTTAAAAATTCTCTCAAAAAGTACTGAACGAATTTACAGAAGAAATTAGTATTTGTAATAACTAAAAATCTCAACTATAGTGTCATTAAAAATGTATAAGCAGTTGAAAATCAGCACTATTTGAATTTAAAATATGGCTGTAATAATCCATGAAAGGAAATAATAAAAACTTGTGGGTCGTTCTGCTATTCCCCTCTAATCCATAACATATGGGGTTTATAAAACTGGGTTATGTGTACAAATGCAATTGAGACCACTGTCAGAAGTTTGGGGTTTTGAACAAATTTAAGGGGAAGGTCCTTAAAAAGGTCCTGACCTCAACCATTCTGTCTAAAATATACTGAAGGCTCAGAAATCCAGCCCATTGTCAATCAAATGAATCATTTCCACTTTGCTTTGCCTCAGTCCATTAAATTGTCAATCTCAATAAATATTCCCTTCAGACCACTGTATTCCAGGAGTCCATCAGGTTAAATACTCTCATGGACTCCAGCTAAAAGGAGTCATCTCTAATGATGAGGGGATATTTGAAGTTGACCCATTAACTGTGTCTCAAGAGACTCTATAAACCAGCATCTCTTTAGAAATCACAGGCTGTCAATGCTTGCTGCCCTAAATGTAGGATTATCCATGTACTGGGGTATTGATTTTATGCTCTATCCACCTACCTCTCTTGCACTCAACCTAATGGAATATACTATAGGAGGATTTGCCTGTTTTGATTAAAAGAACACAAGTCATTGTGTGATAGTGAAAACTGGCCACTACTAATCGGAATTTTTAGTCACTGCCCACTGGATGATGATATAGACCACCTACTGCTGCCCACTGAATGATAATATATAGACCACATACTGATGCACACTAGGTGATGATATAGACCACCTAGTGCCCACTGGGTGATAATATAGACCACCAACTGCTGCCCACTGAGTGATGATATAGACCACCAACTGCTGCCCACTTGGTGATGATATAGATCACCTACTGCTGCCCACTAGGTGAGGATATAGCCCACCTAGTGCGCACTGGGTGATAATATAGACCACCAACTGCTGCCCACTGAGTGATGATATAGACCACCAACTGCTGCCCACTGGATGATGATATAGATCACCTACTGCTGCCCACTAGGTGAGGATATAGCCCAACTAGTGCCCACTGGGTGATGATATAGATAACCTACTGCTGCCCACTAGGTGAGGATTTAGCCCACATAGTGCCCACTGGGTGATGATATAGATAACCTACTGCTGCCCACTAGGTGAGGATTTAGCCCACATAGTGCCCACTGGGTGATGATATAGATCACCTACTGCTGCCCACTAGGTGAGGATTTAGCCCACATAGTGCCCACTGGGTGATGATATAGATCACCTACTGCTGCCCACTAGGTGAGGATTTAGCCCACATAGTGCCCACTGGGTGATGATATAGATAACCTACTTCTGCCCACTAGGTGAGGATATAGCCCAACTAGTGCCCACTGGGTGATGATATAGATAACCTACTGCTGCCCACTAGGTGAGGATTTAGCCCACATAGTGCCCACTGGGTGATGATATAGATAACCTACTGCTGCCCACTAGGTGAGGATTTAGCCCACATAGTGCCCACTGGGTGATGATATAGATCACCTACTGCTGACCTCTGAATGTTTATTATAAACCACTAACTGCTGCCCACTGGGTGATGATACAGACCACCAACTGCTGCCCACTGGGTGATGATATATAGACCACATACTGCTGCTGCCCACTGGGTAATGATATTTAGACCACATACTGCTACCCATGGGGAGATGATATTTAGACCACACACTGGGTGAGATAAACCATGTAATGCTGCCCACTGAGTGATGATATAGACCACATCTTGCTGACCAATGATACTCATTGTACTGTGCTGATAAAGACCTGGCTGCCCACCGTATGATTGTATACACCCACTTAGTGACTGGTTTGTCAGTGTGATCTTCTTATACTGTACATGTGTTTAACATAAGATCATTCAAACTGAGTGTATTTGATTTAACAGAGCAACTAGTGATATTGAGCTGAGTCAAAAAAATTTTAATTGACATCGCTGTAGTGATTCAGAATAAACACACTGTTACATTTCTTTAGTCCGTACTATCATTACTGGCTGACAGGGAAAGGTGGAATCTGATCTAGTCGTCCGAACTTAAAGGGACACTTTCTTTGTTCTCTTGCTATCTTTATTTGAAAATCATGAATGTAAATCTTAGCAGCCAGCCCATTTTAGGTTTAGCACCATGGATAACACTTGCTTATTGGAGGAAGACATTTACCCACCAATAAACAAGCATAACCCAGGTTCTCAACCAAAAATGGGCCGGCTCCTATGCATCACATTCCTGCTTTTTAAATAAAGATAGCAAGAGAACGAAGAAAATTTGATAATAGGAGTAAATTAGAAAATTGCTTAAAATTGCATGCTCTATCTGAATCATGAAAGAAAACATTTGAGTTTAGTGTCCCTTTAAAAAGGGACATAAAACCCAAATTGGTTCTTTCATAATTTAGAAAGTGCATGTAATTTTAAATAACTTTCCAATTTACTTCTATTATATAATTTGCTTAATTTTCTTTATATACTTTGTTGAAAGGCATATCTATATAGGCTCAGTAGCTGCTTATTGGTGGCTGCATATAGATGCCTCGTGTGATTGGCTCACCCACGTGCATTGCTATTTCTTCAACTAAGGACATTTAAAGAATGAAGCAAATTGTATAAATTATGTAAATTGGAATGTTGCTTAAAATTGTATTCCATATCTGAATTATTAAAGAAATATTTTGGGTTCTAGGTCTCTTTAAAGGGATAGAAAAGTCAAAATTGAAATGTATATGAGTGCATTTCATTTTTAAATAGAAGCATTATTGCAATATAGTTCCATCAGCAAGAATGCTTGTACTACTGTTTTTTTAGCAGCATACAGACATATGCTGTGAGTGCCCATGCACCAGTATTTAAATACTACACCTTCTCAGAAAGTCAGTGGTGACTTGTATGACATAAATTTAGCCTTTACAGACACAATACACACCTCTACCATATCTCTTAGCTTGAATATTAGTGTAAGGACATATGTGCGTATGCCACAAAACTGGACGAGCGCTGACACTGTATGACCACTGGGTAAGAATTGAACATTTATCCACCACCCAATGTCTAAGGATATAGACACTATATTACTTTCCCTTATATAAAGATTGAGACCATGCTGTGCTGCCCGCTGGCAAGTGTATTGATGTTGAATCCTGGTGCAGAGAGGCCCAGGAGGGCAGTGAAATTAAAGTTGGTTTAGAGAAAAAAAAAAAAAAGAAGAAGAGGATATGAGAGCACGTTTCATAAGCTGGGTATTTCCTTATAAAAATACAAGGAACGCTTTTGACTGCCACAGCTCAGCATCTTCTCTGCCCAGAGTTCAATGAGCAGAAACTCCTGTGTCTGTGGCAAACAAGAATCCTCCCTGCAAAACTCTAAATCTAGTGTTCTGGGGCAATTTCTTCATTTTATTCTTAGCAGTGTTGTCCACAGAAACTATATATGGGAGTACACACAGTCAAAATTAGAGAGGATATATATATATATATATATATATATATATATATATATATATATATATATATATATCTAACATAATTTATGTAAGAACTTAAATTCATTTCTTTCATATTGGCAAGAGTCCATGAGCTAGTGACGTATGGGATATACAATCCTACCAGGAGGGGCAAAGTTTCCCAAACCTCAAAATGCCTATAAATACACCCCTCACCACACCCACAATTCAGGTTTAACGAATAGCCAAGTAGTGGGGTGATAAAGAAAGGAGAAAAAAGCATCAAAGGAATTTGGAAATAATTGTGCTTTATACAAAAAAATCATAACCACCATAAAAAGAGTGGGCCTCATGGACGTTTGCCAATATGAAAGAAATGAATTTATCAGGTAAGTTCTTACATAAATTATGTTTTCTTTCATGTAATTGGCAAGAGTCCATGAGCTAGTGACGTATGGGATATCAATACCCAAGATGTGGAACTCCACGTAAGAGCCACTAGAGAGGGAGGTAAAAAAATAAACAACAGCCAAATGCTGAAAAAACAATCCACAACCCAAAATATAAGCTATTCTCATGAAGAAAAGAAAAACTTAAAACATCAGCAGAAGAATCAAACTGAAATAGCTGCCTGAAGAACTTTTCTACCAAAAAACTGCTTCAGAAGAAGCAAATACATCAAAACGGTATAATTTAGTAAATGGATGCAAAGAGGACCAAGTCGCTGCTTCACAAATCTGATCAACTGAAGCTTCATTCTTAAAAGCCCACAAAGTGGAGACTGATCTAGAAGAATGAGCTGTAATTCTCTGAGGTGGGGCTTGACCCAACTCCAAATAAGCTTGAAGAATCAAAAGCTTTAACCAAGAGGCCAAGGAAATAGCAGAGGCCTTCTGACCTTTCCTAGGATCAGAAAATATAACAAATAGACTAGAAGTCTTCCTGAAATATTTAGTAGCTTCAACATAATATTTCAAAGCTCTCGCCACATCCAAAGAATGTAAGGATCTTTCCAAAGGATTCTTAGGATTAGGACACAAGGAAGGGACAACAATTTCTCTACTAACGTTGTTAGAATTCACAACCTTAGGTAAAAATTAAAATGAAGTCCGCAAAACCGCCTTACCCTGATGAAAAATCAGAAAAGGAGATTCACAAGAAAGAGCAGATAGCTCAGAAACTCTTCTAGCAGAAGAGATAGCCAAAAGGAACAACACTTTCCAAGAAAGTAGTTTAATATCCAAAGAATGCATAGGCTCAAAAGTAGAAGCCTGTAACGCCTTTAAAACCAAATTAAGACTCCAAGGAGGAGAAATTGATTTAATGACAGGCTTAATACGAACTAAAGCATGTACAAAACAGTGAATATCAGGAAGATTAGCAATCTTTCTGTGAAATAAAACAGAAAGAGCAGAGATTTGTCCCTTCAAGGAACTTGCAGACAAACCCCTATCCAAACCATCCTGGAGAAACTGTAAAATTCTAGGAATTCTAAAAGAATGCCAAGAGAATTTATGAGAAGAACACTATGAAATGTAAGTCTTCCAAACTCGATAATAAATCTTCCTAGAGACAGATTTACGAGCTTGTAACATAGTATTAATTACTGAGTCAGAGAAACCTCTATGACTTAGTACTAAGCGTTCAATTTCCATACCTTCAAATTTAATGATTTGAGATCCTGATGGAAAAACGGACCTTGAAACAGTAGGTCCGGCCTTAACGGAAGTGGCCAAGGTTGGCAACTGGACATCCGAACAAGATCCGCATACCAAAACCTGTGGGGCCATGCTGGAGCCACCAGCAAGACAAATGATTGTTCCATGATGATCTTGGAGATCACTCTTGGAAGAAGAACTAGAGGCGGGAAGATATAAGCAGGTTGATAACACCAAGGAAGTGTCAGTGCATCTACTGCTTCCGCCTGAGAATCCCTGGACCTGGACAGGTATCTGGGAAGTTTCTTGTTTAGATGAGAAGCCATCAGATCTATTTCTGGAAGACACCACATCTGAACAATCTGAGAAAACACATCCGGATGGAGAGACCACTCTCCTGGATGTAAAGTCTGACGGCTGAGATAATCCGCCTCCCAATTGTCTACACCTGGGATATGCACCGCAGACATTAGATAGGAGCTGGATTCCGCCCAAACAAGTATCCGAGATACTTCTTTCATAGCTCGGGGACTGTGAGTCCCACCCTGATGATAGACAATATCACAACGGTGGCATATGTCAGTTTGAAAAGAAATGAACGGTTCTCTCTTCAACAGAGGCCAAAACTGAAGAGCTCTGAGAATTGCACGGCGTTCTACAATATTGATTGGTAATCTCGCCTCTTGAGATTTCCAAACCCCTTGTGCTGTTAGAGATCTCCAGACAGCTCCCCAACCTGAAAGACTCTCATCTGTTGTGATCACAGTCCAGGTTGGCCGAACAAAAGAGGTCCCTTGAACACAACGCTGGAGATTTAACCACCATGTCAGAGAGTGTCGAACATTGGGATTTAAGGATATTAATTGTGATATCTTTGTATAATCCCGGCACCATTGATTCAGCATGCATAGCTGGAGAGGTCTCATGTGAAAACGAGCAAAAGGAATCGTGTCCAATGCTGCAGTCATGAGGCCTAAAACTTCCATGCACATAGCCACTGAAGGGAATAACTGAGACTGAAGGTGCCGACATGCTGCAACCAATTTGAAACGTCTCTTGTCTATTAGAGACAGAGTCATGGACACTGAATCTATCTGGAAACCTAAAAAGGTGACCCTTGTCTGAGGAATCAAAAACATTTTTGGTAAATTGATCCTCCAACCAGGTTTTCGAAGAAACAACACTAGTTGATTTGTGTGAGATTCTGCAGAACGTAAAGACTGAGCTAGTACCAAGATATCGTCCAAATAAGGAAACACTGCAATACCCTGTTCTCTGATTACAGAGAGTAGGGCACCCAGAACCTTTGAAAAGATTCTTGGAGGTGTTGCTAGAACAAATGGAAGAGCAACAAATTGGTAATGCTTGTCTAGAAAAGAGAATCTCAGGAACTGATAATGTTCTGGATGAATCGGAATATGAAGGTATGCATCCTGCAAGTCTATTGTAGACATATAATGTCCTTGCTGAACAAAAGGCAGAATAGCCCTTATAGTCACCATCTTGAAAGTTGGTACTCTTACATAACGATTCAAAATTTTCAGATCCAGAACTGGTCTGAATGAATTTTCTTTATTTGGGACAATGAATAGATTTGAATAAAACCCCGACCTTGTTCCTGAAAAGGAACCGGCATGATTACCCCTGAAACCTTCAGGTCTGAAACACACTACAGGAAAGCCTGGGCTTTTACTGGATTCACTGGGATGCGGGAGAGAAAAAATTTTTCTCACAGGAGGTCTTACTCTGAATCCTATTCGGTACCCCTGAGAGACAATGCTCTGAATCCATTGATTTAGGACAGAATTTACCCAAAGATCCTTGAAAAACCTTAATCTGCCCCCCACCAGCTGAGCTGGAATGAGGGCCGCACCTTCATGTGGACTTAGGGGCTGACTTTGGTTTCTTAAAAGGCTTGGATTTATTCCAATTTGAGGAAGGCTTCCAATTGGAAACAGATTCCTTGGGGGAAGGATTAGGTTTTTGTTCCTTATTTTGACGAAAGGAACGAAAACGATTAGAAGCCTAAGATTTACCCTT